>NW_025110077.1:314297-353064 GCF_011392965.1 Frieseomelitta varia
TGACAGTTTCGGACTATTATTTTCTTTCTCTCTCTCTCTCTCTCTCTCTCTCTCTCTCTCTCTCTCTCTCTCTCTCTCTCTCTTTCTCTTTCTCTCTCTGTATTACGACCAGTAAATCACCCTCGCACGCTCTTCACGAGCTTCAATCTTTTCTCGTAGATTTAGTACCGTTAGCTGCGAATTCTCGATACTGATTGCGTTACTTTCTGATAATTCAAATTATTTCCTCGCCAAACAGTTCTGTACAGGCTGGCGATTTTATCGGCGCTGTGAATGGAGGACCATCTCGTTGAGAGGATCAATTTACACTGTACACGATTTATCTGTTACTTCTCTCTCCTTTTCCTAATTACTCGATTAACGGCGACATCGGCTAATAGTACGGTTAACTTGATAGCGCGAAGACTCGAATTAACCTCTTGACGAGATTTTTCGCGAAGCTACGAAGCTACCTGGCTGTGCGAACTGTGCAAAACAGTGGAACAACGGAAATTTATATCCGACTGTGTAATTACGCTATGTTGGAATAAATTTTGAATGAATTAAAATTTGAAAATTGAAAAAAATGAAGTATGAATAAAGAATTTGGAGACTATAGCAGTGTATACGTATATTCTGTTTGAGTTGAGAAAATAGCGAGCTACTATAGTGACGTACAGACTCAACCGAGAGCTCACTACAGTGGCATACAGTTCAAAAGATGATATGGAGAAAGACACAAAATCGCTTCAGACTAACGTCCAAACTTGCGAAATTACGGAATCGAAATCTCTCTGTCCGCATTCTCTATGAGTATAGACATTGGCGTTATCTCGAAGACAATTGTCAAAAAAAGGCTCCCAGTAACCAAAATTGACAACAAACCTCTGATCAGAAAAAGAAGGAAGAGATAAGTCGTCAACCTTAATTACGAGTGTCTCGCGTTGCCAAAAAGAAAAGTCGCAGACCGCCCTCTGCCGAATAATACGAATCGAATTAGCATAAGTCGACGTAACACTTTCCGACAATTGGCAACTATTCTCTCGACCATGTCGTTCATCGAACGCCTGTATATCAGCCACCAACGAAGTCGTGGACAAGGTGGGCGAGGAGCACAACGGAGCAGCTCGCCGCATCGGGGAGAAACGAAGCGTGGCGGAGGTTGCGGCACGCGGTGGGCCAGGAAAATCACGCTCGACCCTCGGCCATGACCCTTGGACCCGAAGCAGTAGCGGGGACGCCACGTTAAAGACGAGATCACGCTGCCTACACGTTCCTCGCTGCAAAGACGACTCCATCCCCGGATGGGGATTTCCCTTCTTTCGACTTTTGTCGTCGTCGTCGTCGTCACGCGGCGATCCTCCACGGCGAAAAGTCAATCGCGTTCGTTCTCTTCGGTCGATATCTCGCCGTGTCGTCGTACGCGTTCGTGCGCGCAACGTGTAATAATCGAGGCATCAGTCGTAACCAGAAGTATCGGATGAAAGGGGGACAGAAGAAGAGCGAGAAGGATAGAAGAGTCCCCGAGGGCCTGAGCGCTGGGCAGAATGCACAGTGCCTGGACGATTGGCCCGATTTAATAAGCATATCACGAAACTCTATGATTACGAAAGATCGCGAGAGCATCCGGCGCCGGCTACGTGTACCGGGTGATCTTTATTTCCAATTGGATCCACGTTGGATCGGAAGGGCTCTCTTAATTGACGGAATTCCCCCAAGGGGCTGGGGGAGGGGGGAGGGGGCGAGAGGTAGGTGGGGGTGGGATCTGGGAGGGACCAGCCGAGCATGGGAATTATTTTTAATAAGGATCCCCGTTCGTCCCGCTTCCCTCCTCCACAATCCACGGGGTCCATGCTTTATCTTTCGCGCGCGTACGAAAATCGAGAACCGAAAACTCCGCCGTGTACAAGCCGTGAGCGTAATTATTATTTCTACAGCGAACGTAGCCAGAACGCAGCCACACGGTGGGACTAATTGCTCGGGCCAAGATGGCGGTGGTCGTGGATTCGCAGGGAAATTGCAGAAATCCGAGTTTTTACCCCGAACGGTCGTCGTCTGTCCTTCTTCCGTTACGACAGGACAACGGGCACTGTTCCCGAATGGGTAGCGTCTATAACCATAATTCGGCCATAATTACATTTATGACCCACTTTGCCCTCGTAAATTGTCCACGAGGATGCACGAGGCCGTCGTTATTACCAGCGCCTTGGATACCAGCGGCCGATTCTCTCGAATCGCTTTCTCTCTGTCTCTTTCTCTCTCATTCCCCTTCTCTCCCCTCCCGCCGTCCGTTGTTCCTCGCTTTCCTCCTCGCCTTCCTTCGCGTAGTCGCGTATTCGTCATCGTCGTCATCGGCAACGACGTCTTCGCCTTGTTTTCGGGCCGTTCAAAGTTATTAAGATCGTGATTGGAGGCGGCGAGAGCTCGGCCCGGTTCGATGGACGGATCCGAGTTCGATGGCCACCTTCCGAGTAATCGGGGACCGGTACGATAATCCGAATGCACTGAGAAAGGGGCCAGTATCCCAGGTATCAAATCACCCTTCCCGACACCCTTTTCTAATAACGAAACAACGGACCTTTCGATTCCTTTCTTAGCTGTTACGAGACGGGCACGCGTCTTTCAAGCGTGAAATCCGATTTCCGTATCCAAGGAACGAAGCTTTAAACTTGAGTTCACGATGACTAGAAGCTACCAATCGTGGGAAAGAAGCCTGGAAATTTCAAAATTTCATTGGGACTTGAAGATCTGGCAGAAATTGATCGAAACGAAGTTTCGGTAGACGTTCGACGAGTCGTGAGGACCGGAAGTCAGTGTCGTCGACGCGAAAGTGATGAAAATAGTGGAGGAGAGGGAAGGACATGGGATTTTCGGGGATCGGATCGCAGGACGCGCGAAGAAGAATTCGTCAATCTTGCCGGAAACGGTGGGGGCTTGTTTTCGTGCGGAGGGCAACAGCGAAGGTAGGAGTGGACGCATTCCTGGCGCGATGAGACGCGGTGCCATTGGCTCCTGGGACGCGGAGCGTCACACCGGTTGGCCGCCTTAATAATATGGTACGGCAGCCCAGCCAGCAACGACTACTACCACTGCCTGCCTGCCTGCCTGCCTGCCTGCCTGCTTGCCTGCCTGCCTGCCTGCCTGCCTGACTGCCTGCCTGCCTGCCTACCTCCTGCGTTCCTCGACTTACCTACAGGAGGTTGTTGCCGCATGGTTGTTGTACTCATACCTATCGGCTACCCGCTCGTTACCTTGCCCCCACGAACGCCGTCGTTCGACTCGTGATTCCCGTAGCTACGCGTTTCCTCGTTCGCCTCTTCCAAAATACCCTCGCTCGTTCGCTCGCTCACGAGGAAACACTTCGAAAATTCCGAGCACACACCGATTCAAATGGAACTTTTTCTGGCTTTTAAGAATGATTGAAGACGTGAACACTATTCGTTCGTATCGTTCAGTGACACTCGTATCGCGCTGTTCGGATTTCGTGTCGGATAGCGGTCGATTAAAATTTCGATTAGTAGCGCCATAAGTTAAATTTCTTTCAATTTAAATCTGCAACCACGTGCATAAACAGTTTTTTTTTTTTTATTTTCATTCGGTTGCTTGACACTTTTCAAGGAAATTACGCCAAGGCGTTATCCACCACGGATTTTAAATAGGCCCTAGTTATTAAAACGATTGATCAAGGTGACGAAAATATCGGGAACACGTTTGTCGCGCTGGGCGACAGACGTTAAAAAGCGCGTGCAAGACATTAGGCGCGAGGCATATCTCGCCTCTGGAAACCCGACCGGCCAGAGACGAATTCGCCCAAATTTTACAGTCCGACTTATGATTAGTCGATACGCAGCCTGTCATTACGCGCATTACCATCTCTAGCGCGTTTGATCGAAGGCTTCCGACACTCGCCGCGCATACGTTTCGGCTGAAATCCGAAGGCATACATAATACAGGAGCGCGTCGTCCGATAATTTTACACTCTGCTCCGAATGCTTTTCATCCACCGATTACGTTCACCTCTCCTCTCGATGGACGGCGGTAATTTTCGACGTCTCTCGACTCCGAGCATTTTCTTTTTTTTTTCATCGTTCGCTCATTAACGATTGTTTGCCCGTCGTTGTCCATTAGCGAAGAGGAACGCTCTCTCGCGGGAGCATTCTGCGGATTAATCGAGAGGAACGCGCGTTCCTCGCTCACGACGCAAACGCGAAACTTGCCTTCGCCTTTTCTCGCTCGGTAATCGACGCCTTTTTCCTCGCCCAGCCGACTTTTTAGGCGTACCATTAACGAAAAAAAAAAAAAAACCTTGGATCATTACCGGCTGCCTTTTCCCGATTCGTTCCTCGCGCCTCGAATCATTCGATTTCATGCCACGCATGGAAAAAAATCGTTCGCGTAACCGCAGCCTGCTTACCCTCCGTTGCGGCTTGTTTCGTCGTTCAATGGTGCACGATACAATACATCGCCGTCGTTATTATAATTCTCTTTCTCTTTCGTTTCGCCTCGCCTTCTCCGCAACCTCCTAATCGCGTTATTACGTAAACCGGCGTGCAACGTCTCGGGCAACGACCTGCCCGATTAAGAGAAGCAAAAGAGCTTTTCCCTCGGATGAAATGTTTCAAGGATTCCGCGAAGGAACGAAACGCGGAACGAATCGGCCTGCGAGTCGCTCGCGATGGCTCGCCGCTAACAAATCGCCCGTCGCGAGCGGTGTGTAACCTGCCTGGTATCGGCAACGGGTCGTGCCATTAACCGGTAATAGTAGACAGGTTATCAGCAAGCTGTTGCCGCAACAGTCGGACCTTTACGTAACGACCAGTGTCAGTTTGTGCGAGCTCGCTTCGCAGGGGTCTGCCCCTGCCCGGCTACCAATGCCGCGCGCCACCGTGTCGAGGAACTGTGTCGGCGCGTAGCGCAGCTCCGATAATATCGGAGCGCGTTCGCCAGCGGGACGACCCCGTGACAACGACGGATCTCGCAAAGATCCATACTCTCTCGCGAGTATCGTGTCATTGTCGTGTTGATTTTATTGAAAGAAAAAAAGAAAAGAGAGATCGACGCTCGAATCGTTGGCAAAAGGTGCAAAGATGCGAGATAGACCACCTCGGGGAATGGCGAGGTCGCCGATGAGACGCAAATGCCGCGAAATCTACCGTCCAGATGATAGCAATCGAAAGGGGAACCGGCCGCCGATTATACCGTCGAATCTCGTTGGAGCCAGGCACCCGGGGTACTATCATTACCCATGCGGCGTCGGAGTCCGATCGATCGTCGGCTTTCCAATTAACCGGACGTAACTGGCGGAACTATCATCATCGTTGATTCGCGCAAACGGTGGAGAAAGGTGCGGCGAGTATCGGGCGAGACGATCGATCGGGCTGTTGTCGATGTGGGACCGACTAGTGACACAAAACGACTCGAAAACGTATGTATCCGTCGCGCGATTGCCTGTTATTAACACGCCACGTACCAGGACGCGGATCGTGCACGGATCCGTCCAGGTTCCCCTTTCACGTGTACAGATGAGAGAGAGAGAGAGAGAGAGAGAGAGAGAGAGAGAGAGAGAGAGAGGGAGAGAAAAAGAGGAAGAGGAGGGAGGGCTATCATCATCATCGCGCTCGCGCATAGTACGCTACCAGAGAGAGGAGCCCGCGGGAGTGATTTTTGCGTGGGCAACGGCCGTTCCAATAAAATTTCGAACGTCAGACAATTTTCGATTACGCGTGATCTCATTAACTTGCTCCGTATAGACGTCGGCGTTGCCTCTCTTCCTCTCTTCCTTATCCTTCTTATTCTCCTTATTCTCCTCCACCTCACTCCGCCCATCTCTTTCGGCCGTTTCGCTGCCCCCTTTTTTTCCCCCCCTCCCTGTCGGCCGCACCTCCACGAACTTCAGCTTCACTGACGCGGCCCGCATGCTCGTCGAAGGTCGCGGGCCGATCATTATTTTAAATTCGCTCCAAATATCGCTGCGAAAAAGCATATATTGCATCCTGCGGCGAAAATCCGAGCGCGCACGCTCGACGACACACCGCCCTTTATCGTCGACTGGATCCGAGGGTGGTGACGACGAGTAATTTTCATGAAACGTCAGGACCAGAGTGTAACAAGGAGTACGGGAGGGTAACGGACGAACGAAACGCGAGCAAAATGGCGGAATACGCGAGAGTAACGTGGAGTAACGTGGCTGCGGTGAGCCAGTTCCGGGCTTCGCGGCCAGATGCACGGTGGATATCGACGAGCGAGGTAAGGACGAAGGAAAAGGATCAAAGGTGCGGGGGGGGGGGGGGGGGGGAGAGGAGAGTGTACGATGTAAATGAGAAAAAGGATCGACAAGCGCGTCGAGTTGGAAGAGAAGCAAGAAAACGAGGGAAGCTGATGTGATGATGATGGTGGTGGTAGTTATGGAGGTGGTAGCGGTGGTGGTGGCGACGAGTCCCGGTGGAAGCGGGAGGTGGCTTAAAAATGAAGTAATATGGTAAAAATATGGCGAGCAATTTTCAAGAGAGACGGAGCTAAGCCTGTTACCCGGCGGTCGGCAAGACGCTGACGTAGCCGCGCGCTGCAACACAGAGGGGGGTTGCGTTTGTGTGCGGCCACGTAATGTCGGTAGGCCAAGAACTCGGTAGATACGCCTCACTCGATCCGGCAGCGTAAAGATGGTCGTCCAAGATAGCGTAAAGTTAATAACGAACGGCTGGATAGACGCGGACGCGCCGCTCTCAGTCGACCGGCAGGGACGATCAAAACCGCGGACGTTTTTTTTCCTCTTTTTCTCCGCTTTTACGTTCGTCAGAGCGCTGACCGCGTAAATATGAAATCCCGCGCGAGAGCGTGTAGAATCACGATCCACCGGCGGATACCACCGCGGGACGTGTACGAGATCTCGGCGACGTAATAGCGTTCAGATCCCCTGGATTACGCGCCTACCGACGCTAATAACAATTCGACCGCCTGCGATTCGAAAACCTTCGCCGCGATAACAATCGACATCGTCGGCTCGATGCGACAGCCAGTTAACGAAAGAACTGGCGGAAGAGGCAGCGCGCGTGATTAATAAACGAGCACTTCTTTACTCGGAATGTAATGATGAAAAAAAAAAAAAATATATGGTCCAGTGGAACCTTCGAAATATCTCAACATGCAGAAAAAATTGATACGCCTTGGCCTTAATACAACTTTGGTATTAAACAATATTTCATTAAAGTTATTTCGGACGTGCAAGTTACGCGATTCACCCTTTACACGTATCGAGCAACGTAATTCACGAGAAACTGGTGTACTCTGATTCGTTTCTACAACGAGCAACTCTCGAAAAACTCTATCTTTCGTTCGATCCCTCGTTAATTATTCCCCAGTACGATTCCTCGCGCAGGTAAGAAGACATAAATCGTCCGTTTACAGGCAACCAATTAGGATCGCGTTTCTCAAAGTTTCGCGGTGCCCGCTCGGTCTGAACTCGACCTCGATTTGTCTTCTATTTGTCGGATTCGAAGGTCACCCGGTGGCCGGTGCACCGCGAGGGCCATGAGTGCGATCGAATCGAGAAGCAAACCGGTGAACACCGCTCGCGATCCGTTCCGTACCCCCGTCAAGAAGATTCCCCTTCGGCTCGGAATCGCTGAAGCGTTGCCCGAACCAGATCCAAGAGCCATCCGCCCTCCCCTCCCTTGCCGTATGACTATTCGAGGAGAGATTCGCGTATATCTATTTAGCGTCGACGATGCACGCAGGCTGGATCGCTTGTTGCTCGATTTAAACGCCGGCTACAACCACCCGTCGTGGATGGCTAACGAGGCACCGCACCGGTACATCGTGTACGCATTGTACTTGTCTCCCAAGCGGAACGTATAATAGAACCTCCCGGCCACTCGGTACCACCTTCTCGCGCCAAACAATCGGCACAGGCCGGTGAAAATTGAAAGGTCGCGGCGCGGCAAGTCGTTTCGCCGGAGAGCAATCGAGATAAATCCTCCCTTTCAACGCGTCCGCGCGCCACGCGTTTTCACTTCCTTGACCCCGGGATTGCAATTCTGCAGCGGTCGCCGCGACAAAAACACGGATCTAACGACTCTGCTACGCGCAAATGACCGTCGACAAAACGCACCGAAGCAGAGTTGTCGCGGGAGCCGTGTGCCTCGCATACCGATGCAACGACCATTGTGCACGACGCGTCGACTGTCCGCGCTGATGACTGGGCGCATAGTTTTGTGTACACGCGCACTTGCATCATCGCGCACCTCCTCCGTCACCGTCCACTTCGCCGTCGAAGCAACGCTCCGCGGCACACGCGCCACGCGTGCCTTCTCACATTCCTTATCGTTCCAAGATACGCGATGCACAGATTCGACAGATCCAGCCGTTAGGGATGTGAAACAACTCGCGTGGCAAGTAGTCGATCTCTTTCGTTGACGAATCAAAATCGAGACGATAATTTCGATCGACGGGCGCTGATCGACGCTGTAATTTCTCTGTTGAGACGGTGCATCTTTTCTTTGACACTTCTACTTATCTATTTTTTTCGTTTCCTTTATATATATAGATTCTTTAATAAAATTGCAACCCTCTTTCCTTCATACTCTCATGTTCTCATCTCTGCACACTCATTTTTTTTTTTTTTTCTTTGTAATTTGATGTGCATCTTCTCAAGCCTAGACACCACGTATTTTTCTTTTTTATGCAGCTTTTATTTTCTGTATTTCTTTACATCCGTATCTTACAAATTATGATTGTAATTGCTAATTCCTAAAGTCAAAGATACTTTAGATATTTCCCATTTATTCTTTGTAGATCCAGTCCACCAGAATTTGTATGCAAAAAGTTCATTTATTCAATCAAAACTGATCATGTTAATTTCGTATTTTTCATTTCTTACACATAACTCAACTTACTGATTCTATTCTTTTGCATTCTTCTCACTTTTCGTTCTGTTTTCTATAATCCTTGCCCTATACATTATATTCGTCGTATTGAAGACCTATATTATTACGTGCAAATAAATAAATTCCTGAACAACTATATTTGTCCTAACGTTACGTCTGTTTCTTTCGAGTTTCGCCCAATTCTCATTCCATTCCTAAATAAGCAAACGTGCTCGCGTTTCATCCACGACCCGAGTATCATCGAGACGATGGGAGAGGGAATTACACCGGCCAACTGGATTAATAAAGCCAGAGAAGGCGAGAGAAGGAACTCGACGAACGTTTCTATTTTATGTAATACCGGCCCGATCGATCAACGACCGCCCAAGATTGATCGAGAATGGTTGCGCGCAGGTGTTAAGACATACGCTCGCCAGACGCGTGAAAGGATTGGTCTACATTCCTGCACGGCGATTGTGTACCGCGACTCCACGGTAACAGCAGGAGCACTTGTCCACCGCGATTCCACGGAGATCGGTACGTTGGATACTTGGAACGCGTGTCACGGATCGAGAATCTTTTCAACGACTCATTGGTACACGAACGAAACGGATGCCTTTCCACTGTCGTTACAACGATTAACTGTTCACAGCCCCGGCATTCCCCTAATCGCGGGGTCAACATTCTTTCAAACAAACGACCCCGAGTCGCTGTGTAATTTACGACGCGGGGATCGTCGAGAAAAGAGATCGTCTCCCCGTGGACAAACGCGCAAATTGATCGATTCGATATTTGATCGAGCAGAGGACAAATGACAGGAACGCTTCGAACGTTTCGAAAGACACATCCCTTTCTTTCGCGATAAACGATCTTTTATCGTGTCGTTGATCGTACTGAAAATGAAACTAGTTCTATATTATTCCCGCTTCCGTGTAAGTTTCTTAATGACACGAAAACGCAAATTTGTATGGTCAACTCAAAAGTCTCCATTCTCCAAGTGATACATAGTATGTTAATAATATCATAGTAATTACAAAGGTGAATAAATATGTGAATATAGATATACTTCGTACCTCGAACTCTCCAGATGTTATGTTCTAATTTCACGAATGACACGGAGTTTCTATAAAACTCAAATTTTTGAATATTTATGAAGATCCTCAATATATTTGAGACTATGCTCTTTTTGGAACGCGCTAAAGTTTCAAGGGTAATAACAAGCCTCAATTTACTAACTACTGTTCCAAACTGTTGAAACTGTATTAATTACATTTAGAATTGAAACTTATAATGGCAATATTCTCTGGCGCGATGTCCGAATTTCCGAGTAGCACGCAGTTGGCTCACGCTCCAGAAACAAGTTCGCCAGAATTCGTGACGATCGAGCAAAATTTCGTGTCTCGGAAAGACGTAATAAAACGGTAAGAAAAGAAAACAAAAAGAAAGAAAAGAAAGAAACATCAATCTTCGAGTGAACCGTTGGTTGTTCGTCGGTCAGCGTAGACGCAATAAAAGTTGTTTAAAAAACAGCACGACGACCTCGGACATCGACACGAAAATGGTACCGCGAGAAGGTCTCGCTGTTGTGTCTGATTACCGCTTTACAACCGCAAAAACCCTCTCAATCTCTCTCTCTCTCTCTTTCTTTCTCGAAAGGTCGTTTCTCCTTTCCATCCGCTCGGTGGATTTGGTGACCAGCCGCGGACTAACCTTCCTCCCCTCAAGCCCACGACCGTACAATACCGTACGTGGAAAAATGCAGAATCGGCGCGACGTGGCGCGACGCGTCCGGCGAGAAAACAGAATCACGTCTGCTCGGTTCCGAGGTCAGCGGAGGAATCACGGTTGACTGGAGAATAAACCGAGGGCTGCGGAGGATGGAGTCCAGTCGCTCCGGGTACGCGCGCAGAGATTCAATTACGATCGATCGACCGGCTTCACTCTGGACAAATACCGTCCGCGCGAGATAAGGCGGCTCGTTCCGCTCGCTTCCTGGAGCCGAGGGCTATTAGCCTCGGATACGTTTGATTCATCGAACCGCTTTGTCACGAGACAACGCGGACGCGTCGGATATTCGAAGCCGGGATACGTACGTACGCGCGTACCGTACACGATGGAAAGAAAAGTTTGTCCATCATAGTTGAATTCTACACTTTCGATTTGATGAGAACACATCCTGTAAAGATCTTGCCTTGAATTGCAAATTTCTTTTTTCTTTTCTTTTTTTTTTTTTTTTGCATTATGTTCTGTCTATCGTGAAGGTAAAACTTTTCCAAGGGACCCTAGGTCGCAATTTAATAGTTCTTTTGAAAAATGGCAAAAATGTTTTTTGATCATTCAACACTGTGGACACGCGTGTAGTAACAGCGACTTTACGGTTCTGGACATGTGGATGTTATATTTTACGTGATTTTCGTATTAGGTTTCACTAACATTCGATTTGTCACAGTTGTAACATCAGTGTGAGTTTAAATAATCAAATGATGAAACTAACTGTTTAACACTATTCGAAATATAAACATTACGTAATTGTAGACATCCACGCGTCCAGAACCATAAAGTCGCTGTTAGCGCGCACGCATCCGCAGTGTTGAATGATTAAGAAACTCACTTTGGTTGTTTAAATGACGCATATAAGTTCCCCCAGCTTCTTGTTAACAATATGAAAAAATACGTAAATGTGCAGCGACACTACTGAAGTAAATAATTTTGTTTAAATTAACACTATCTAATCTTTTCCAATCTGAAAAGATTAGAGATACACTAAGGTTTTTTAATAAAAAACTAAAAAATTCTAAAATTAAGTTGAAATTCACACGCACCTAATAACAGAAGATTATAAATGGCACAACTGACAACTCTCGCTCATGAAATTTTACAAATTTTAATATATCAGTCCACTTGTAATCATAATTTGACTCGTAGTGAAAAATGATTGCTCACCATCATATTTCTTCCGGTTTAACTGCACTAAATCCATTAGACAGACTTTGCAATTATACCAAACATTATATTTTTCATATTGTGAATTAGCAATGCAGAAACAAAGTCTACAAGACGCGTATTGTATTGTAATATTCTAATATTTCGATTATAATTGTTAATTTATCTACTATGTATCATAACTATAAATTACCTATTATATATTAATATACATGAAACAAGTTGAAACGAGGAGTCACAAAAACATTGTCGAAATTTGGGTTGACCTGTCAGAATCTATCAACGTTGCCTGAATAGATCTCCAATGTAGATTCGGGATAAAGTCGAGCGAGAAATAATGAATGGAAAAGCGTGATGAACCCAGTGCCCAGAAACGGAACAAACCCGTCACCGGGCACCGAAATCACGATCGTGCGAAGATCAATCACCTATCCTACATGGATATCTGCGAATGACACCCAGAAACGAATCTATTAGGCGATCGATAACCACCGACGCCGCGTTCTCCGAGACGCGCAGGCCCCCTATCATCGGACCCCATCGACATTCTTTATCGACGCGATAATAATTTATTACCTTGTCCCTCGTTCCGTTGTCAGAAAGTGTACGCACTGCCATGATCAACGGTTGCACACTTTGAAACATCAAAACGTTCCTCTCGTCCGGTTGACATTTTTACAAGGAATGCCTTTTTCTCCGTGGCATGCCCCGTTCTCTTCCTCTCGGCGAAGGAAAAGAAGAAAGGACGATCGGTCGGTTCCTTATCTTTTTACAATGGGCCGAGGCGAACCAAGTAATAATAATATCGGGGCCGATACGCGGCGACGACTATTTTCTTAAACGAGAAACCATCCGGGGCATCGTCGGACGGCACGATCGTTATTAACGTAACCGAAGGAGCCGCATTAATGATACGTAATATAGAAATACAAAAAGATACGTTTTCATCTCGATAATCATCGGCGCGCGATGCAACCGGCCGGAGGTCGTCACCGACGAACGAAGGAGAGAGGCGGGGAACACGAGTTAAGCCGGAGCGCGCCTCATCTTCGTAAATCGAGGTCTTCGACGGGGTCCCTCGACCGCGAGACGGCCCCATTTCAATATCCCCGGCTTCGTAAAAGCAATCGCTGATTCACGGTGTAACGATCCAGGTGTATGAGATTTGCACCTTGCCGGGCCTCACGCATCGCGCTGACCGTCCAGCTAACCAACCTGGGAGGAATCGCCTTTCATTTCGGAAATGTGCAGTCACACGGGGGATGTGCAGTCACGAGAGTGATTAAACGCTACCGGTGAAAAACAAAACTCGGAATAGCTCGGTGTTACTCGCCGCGGGAGCGCGGCCCCCGAAAACGACGCGAGATTGCGCGTACCGTTCCGAAACTCCTATGTCAAACGTCTCGATACGTAACGTTTAATATAGAAATCAGGGAAACAAGATGAACGAACGGCGTGTATTTGCGAAGTCATTCGAATTGTACTGTGAACAATTTTCGCGTCGTGAAGATAATTTAGATCGATCATTGAAATTTTCATTCGTTGTTCGAAACCTTTGAAATCGATAAAACAGTTTATGCTACGATGATTATGCTGTAACGATCAAACTCTTCAACTAAAGATTTTGAGAATGAAAGGATATTTGCATAACACGAATCGTTTGTTGAGACAGCCTGTATATATCAGCCGTACGCACTCGATTGCAATGAAAATACGAAGAATATACATAGGATTTGTCGATCGCTGCAACATACCTACAAAGTACAATACGTTGAATTACATTTTATATTTTATATTCATTTCAACTATATTTTTGAAAAATAATAAATATCCCTTTCGGTGCAGTATTCTTGCGATACACCCAATATTTTTAAAAAAAACCGAAGCATAATTATTACAATCTCGTTGACAGCTACTTCACTGAAAACCTTCGAGTTACTGAGTTTAATCGCTTGGTTTCTGATTGAATCGCCGGAGATGGACTGGCAACTGGCAACTCATAACGGACCCAAGGATCCTCGTCTTTTCAATTCGCGCAAACGAGCTTTTTTCAAGGCTACGTCGCGAGTATTCCGCGAAATTCGAAAGTACGGAGAGGTATTTTCTCGATCTATCGGTTTCGTTCGACTTGGCCGCTTCCCGGAGGCGTTCAAAAAAATAACGGTGCAGCTCGCGTCGAGGTAAAAACTTCACGCGTGCAAGCTGATTACGATAGAGCGAGCTTCGGAGGTGTCCGCGGGATGGAAGAAGCCAGATTCCGAGTATTACGAGTTTCGCGTAAGGTCTTGAAGGACGAGTCGAGCAATTTCCATTTTCTTGTGGTTACCGAGGCGAACGTGAACGGCACGGAACATAGAGGAGAAGTTTCTTTCTTCTCTCGGTCCCCTGCTCGCGTCGCCGTTTAGCCGACCGCAAAATTAGCTGCGAGCTGTTCGAAAGGTCCTTGAGTGAGATAAAATAGCATCTTTTTTTGATGCAGCGCGCAGAGACAAGAACGGTTAGAGTGCCCTCCCCTCGCGGCTGAATGCTATTTGCACGGAGACGCGCAGCCGATTACCCCGCTCGGTCGACGCTCAACGACCCCAAGGAATCAAACTGCGCCTGGTGGTTTCGCTTCCCAGATCCACGGGACACGTTCTCATTCTCCATCGTCCCATCTTTACATCCGGCTGCGACAACTCGTGACGTCACAACGTAAGAAACTATAGATCACGTCGATAGAAAACGAACGAAGCAGATTTCTTTCCGTTGGCTGTGCATGATAAGTTTACTCGTCACGAGGAGATGGTAGTATGTTTGCCAGTCGATGACTAGACTGTGAATATTTACGCGTTTGTGGAATTGGCACTGCAGGTAACATGGAGAACCACGTAAAATAATTTTACGAGTTACATTGTCCAAAGTTATAAACTCTTTTTTTGTGAGAGATCCGTAGCAAAGTGGCTAATTGCGACGCGCGAGAAATGTAATTAATATCAATTACTATTCAAGTTAATATTATTTGTGAAAACTGATCGACGAAAACTGATACTCGAGTGAACTTGAAATATTTTTGGAGAATATTTCAGAACAAAGTTAGAAGAATACAGAAAAATAAGATGGTTGCTTAAAGAAAAAACTATAAATTACTGTAAATCATAATTCTCAGCAATCAGATGAATTAAAATTATCGAATTTCCAAAAAAAGGAAAAAACCAACCACTACTTTTCGTCGCAATTTAATTCAACTTTAACTCGTCAAACTTGTTTTCTCATTTGCGCAATTACAATTACAGTTGTGTATTAAACACCGTGAGACGGTGCGTTCCTTTTTCCACAAGCTTCCGGCTCGGGAATTAATCAGTCGTCTTTATTCTTTTTTTCCAATAATGAATCGGCTGATCGGTGTCCGCGGTTGTACCGAATCAGGCGGCATAGTTCCACGATGTCGGTCCTCGAAGGGTCTCCGACGAAAACAAGACATAGTATAGGTAGTTGGCGCGAGTGTGTACCGGCCTACGCCGTTGCTCGTGACGTTCGGCAAGCTCGTGTTCGGTAGATTCGTGAAACGTTCTCGAGGCGCTAACGAAGCTGCACCCTTTCGCACCCTTCGGTCGGCAATGGCACAGGGAAGATGCAATGTTCGTGCTGTTGCCCGGTGTATCGAGTGGGAGTACGAGAGGAGAGGAGGGAAGAGGGCAGATGGTAAATGTAAATCGATGGAAGCAACGTTCATTAATTAGTCGCGAAGCAGTACGTCGCGTCGTTGCCGCATCCCCCGCGGTGACACCATCGATTCCCTTGCGTTCTTCCTTCCGCCACTTTATTCCTGATCCCCGCTGTTCGCCCTCTTCTCCCTGGGAATCGTATCAGCGCCTTCGTCGACCTCTGACCGTCGCGTTTGAATTTAAAGGACCGGTAATTCTTTTCTCCTTTTTTTCTTTCAACAAAAAAAAGTAGCGCTACCTTTTTAAGAAGTTTGTACGTATACGGCACATTTGGTATTGGAAACAAACTGTCTGAAGTATGATATTAATATTGCTGAAAATATACTACCTATTGAAGGGTTACACTTTAAACGATTTGCAGAAAAATGCGACTTTGAAAGTTAAACTGTTGAATCGACCGGAGTCGAAAAGGCCATTTGCGTTTCATTTTATCGGCAAGTTTAACGAATGAGAAAGACGAGCCAACGACAACAGGATCCAACACAAACGAAACGGAACGGAACTTGGAGGCTGGATCCAAAGGGCGCGAAGCAAATTGCTCGGCGTGGCGCTACTCCCGGGATAACTCGAACGAGTGAAAGAAACGAGCGACACTCTCGTAAAACTCGTCACAATCCGCGGCAATCCGGTGGTGCTAGTTTTTCTAAATAGTTGGTGACAGTAGTCAGCCAACTACGCACTCCGTTTTCCTAGACGTTTCTTCGTTCGTAACTCACGCGGGGACGGTAGCTATTACCTCGAGGTACCTATTACGCGTGCCCTCGTCACGAATGAATCGACAAGAATAAGTTTATTATCGACGACGCGCGGCTAACGAACGGAATAATGTCCCCCTCTAGCTCTTTTGGTCGTCAGAGCCAAGAACGGCCATTAGTGACGCGAAAATTATTTCGCGAGGAGGGAAGAGAGGGCCAGAAATCGTAGGCCAGAGAAGAAGGCGAGCTGGTTAAAGAATCGGTGGTGCATTACGATTCGAGGGGGCATTTATCACGATCGTCGCGTCCGCGGGACGCGCAAAGCTCGCGCAACGGATACTTACACACCGCTGAAAGCAATTATTCATCGAACCGGGGCAAAGAATATACGCAAAGAGAGCCGGACGAGAGCCGGTGCGTGTCCGGCGTGTACCGAATAATCGACTCGGCAACGTACGCACCGGTTATATTATACCTTCTTACCATGCGCCCTCCTCCCCTCCCCCACCCTTCTTTTTTTTCACCTCAGCCTCGTAATCGAGTTCTCCCCTTTAACAGGCGCTCACCTAATTAAGTCACCCGCGGTGTACCCTGATTTATTTCGATCGTTTAACGAGAAATTCGTCGGTCGATCGGCATCGACCCGAGATACACACCGTTGCGAGTTCCGTGGCTGGATGTAAGCTTTTTGGCCGGGGCGGAATCGCGCGGATTCGCATCGACGAACGCTCTCGCAGCCCGACACCGCGTTTGCACCCACCGGCGACCATGTATCTTTCGCGCGCAACGTATAATGCATGTATCGTTCTGTGCGGTGCCCTCGATAACGCTTCGTCGACCATCGAACCGTCGATGTAGGATCCGCAGCCTCCTCCCCGCTATTCAAAATTTGCCATTCCCTTCTTCCTTCCTTCCTTCCTTCCTTCCTTTCTTCCTTTCATTTCATTTCATTTTATTTCTTTCTCGATTTCCTTCTCCGAAGCACAGATGGTGGTTTCGGGCAAGCGAGACGCGGAAAGGAGCGAGGCAACGAGCCGGGAGGAATGTCGGAGGTACGGTGCGTCGGCGCGCGATGAAAAATGCCCGAGGCCCGAAGGCGGTACGTGCCCCTCGGAGAGAAAGAGAGAAAGAGAGAGAGAGAGAGAGAGAGAAAGGGGGGGCCCGC
The DNA here is from genome assembly GCF_011392965.1 of Frieseomelitta varia. Taxonomy (NCBI): domain Eukaryota; kingdom Metazoa; phylum Arthropoda; class Insecta; order Hymenoptera; family Apidae; genus Frieseomelitta; species Frieseomelitta varia. Next base: position 331,648 of record NW_025110077.1, read on the forward strand.
TGCGAAACGACTCCGGATATCGATTCAATAAATGCATCGGTACCTCGGTGCCGACGGGGCACACGAATCCTCACGTCGGTTGCCTCTTCTCCTCTTGACGTCCAGACGAAAGAAAGAATAACAGGTTCGCGGTCGTGGTGTTCCTCGCTCGTCGGACAGATCCTTGGGAACGCGCGGTATTAATTGGCAAACTAAATACGGTGATCGGACAATCGACGGGGGGAAAAAATATCGGCTTCTGGATTAATGTTGCCTGCCAAGCGGATCCTACTGCCTCTCGCGTGGCAGCCTCGCCGACGCTTTCTTATTCCGCGTCGTGATCTCTCTTTCTGTCTGTTTCCTCGTTTCACAACCCTTTCTCTTGTCTCCAGAAATGCCTATTCCCGGTGAAAATCTCGAGCATGGAAAAACCAAGCATTCACAGAGCGATCCTTTCATTTCGAGAATGTGATCGTGAAGCCACGAAGAGTACTCCCCGTGTGGAAAGGGGCGTGCACGCGAGACGCTGGAATTACATCTATCGGCGAGATGAATCGCCCGACGAGCTCAACTTTCTACGAGCCTGCTTTCTGTTTTCCTGCTCTTTCGCGTACGAGGGGGAGTGAATGATAGTTTGGAACGAATACCGGTGCACGGATCGGTAAATCAAACGGCCAGGACGCACACAAATGAGCCAGGTCCCTGTTACTTGCATTACAACTGGTCGCAGAGCGTCTATTTTACAGGCACGAAACAGCGTAGGTGGCTGTCGGAGAATTCACCTCTCGATACGGAGACAATCAACCACGAGGGGATTTTGGAGATCGAGAAGCTGTTGCGCCACCGCAGTTTCAGCTCTAGGCAATCTTGAATTCGAGAAAAAAGGAGTTTGTGTCTGATAATCGGGTGATTTAACGCAATAAATAAGGATCGGCTGACACGAAATACTTGGAAACTCGAGTGCTGGACCGTGTAATATTAAAAATCGAACAGGATCGAAGAATAATCATTCATGACGAACATTTTAGAAAATAATCGAAGGTTGTTTCTTCCTCTTCTCTCTCGAATCGATTTCGTAACGGGTACTTTGACTTTCTACAACGAAATTTCCGCCGAAGGGCAACACGATCGAGGAGCGTGCGATGACCGAGCTCCGGTAATTAACTCCCGAACGAATTCGCGTTAAGGCGTGAAAATACAGAAAAAAGTCTCTTTTCCCTTTCGGAACAAACTACGCAACCGTGAAACGTTCGTAACCTCCGAGCCCTTTTCTCTTTTCTCGCCGAGATAACTACCGTGATTCAATCACGCTGGTCTTTCCGACGTTCGCGAGTACGCAACTAGTCGATTAGGCTGCGCCTCGTTTACCTCGAGCGGGAAACTTTAAGCGCAAGAACAAAATTAATAGATGATAAATGCAAAGATGCTGGACGAACGAAAATCGATGACGAATCCTAACGAAAAAAGGGCCGTTGCCATTAAAATTACGTTATAAATATAGCTGCTTGTGGTTGCCATCGATTCACCGAATTTATTGCACGTATAGCTCGATTGCGACTAGCGTGCTTACGCAAACATGTATGTGCCTTGTTTAATTAATCGCGCACTTGCTTGCACAGACAACTCTCATTTGTCGTTTCCACGCTTATGTCTATCGACGATCATAATTATAAGCTTGTACTTTCGTCTTAACAACAGTACACTCGAGTCTAATCAACTTTAACGCAGCTTCTTTTCATACAGATTGCCAGAATTTATACACAAGCAAATTCACTTGATCAGACTTTGATCTTTTCTTCTGCTTTTCTTGCTCCTTTAAGCAGCGTCTTTGGATTACTAAACTAATTCCATTTGTATTATTTATTTACACGTCCTTGATGCCAAGTATATGACGTGCAGGACAAAAATTACAGAGAAGATAACTGAAAATGAGGAAAATAAAAATTGGCAGTGTATAGAGACAATAAGCCGAGTTGAATATGAGGAATAGAGGATAAGTAATTGGCTAGCCACGATAAACGATTATTTTAATAATTCAAGCACGCTGTTCTTAAAAGAAGTAAAATAATTACATTATTACCTAGGGTGATTTTTATCCGTGAATGAAATTAAAATTAAACCACATCGATTCGATCGCTTGACACGATCGTTCAACGCGTTAAATCGCTACATCACTCGCGCTTCTAAATGAAGGCTGAAACTTCCAGTTTTCCTCGAAATTAATTACAGAAAGTTAGATCGACATGCAAGATGATTTTATCGATAGTTTCACCGAGACTATCTCTCTCGTTCTCTCTTAAGAGACAAAGCGGACGATTGTTGTCCAGAGCCTTCGAAATCACACGACGCGGCGTTGAAATTTTGTAGTGAGTTTACAACAGTGAACGTTGTGACAGTAACATAATAAAAAGGGAAACGAACCTCTCGATCGAGTCGCGCACGAGTCGTTTCCCTATGAACTTTGTTATCTAACGTCCTTTACCTATTCGTACTATATACACCTATACGTACTAATACCTCTCACATCTCTCCAGGCTGGTACGCTATCCAAGCTCCATCGAGCGTGTGTATGTACAGATAAGCGAAACTTATCGGGAACTTTGATACCGCGATAGGGAAAGGTCAAAGACGAATAATTTCCGCGTTCCTTTGCCAGCGGGATCGCGGCCACGCGAGGTCTAAATACGCTCGTCCACGTTGGCGCCGAATTTTTGTCGAGATGGCGTTTCGCTTTTCACGCTGTTCCGGCTCGCCGGTAGGTAAACCGGTGAAACGCAGGATCAAAGGGTCAACGAAGGAGAAACGAAGACGAGAGAGAGAGAGAGAGAGAGAGAGGGAAATGGAGAAAAGGGTCGTGCGTACATGGAGGAGGATGTAGGAGAAATATCCGGCCGCGAAGCGAGAGACAGGGTCAAGAGAGAGAGAGAGAGAGAGAGAGAGAGAGAGAGAGAGAGAGAGAAAGGGAGAAAGGAAGGAAGAGGAGAGTCCTCTCCTCGGAGGGTTTATGGTGGAGGTGAACAAAGCGGGTGGCGGTAACACGGCCCGTACGCAGAACTTCTCGTGTTTATGTGTCTACGGCTGGCCGCGAGTGACACTAATTAATGAAATAATGGCATCGGGACCGACGCACTCGCGAACCAAGGTGTCGAACGTCTCGCAGCGGGGCGTAGGCGGTTATTTACGCTCATTTGCTTTGCACGCTTTTGTCCCCTTTTGTCGTGCTGCCTACCTCTCGCCCGAGCCACCACCTTCTCCTCGTAACCTCCAGCGACCTCCAGCGCTCGCCAACGAGCCTCCGCGCTCCTCCGCAGCTTGATAATTCAGTTTCGAACATGGGAGGGGTTGGAAACGGTTGACGACGTCGCTGTTTCGGTTCACGAAATAACGTTGTAATCGTCGCGCGGCACGCTCGGCTTCGATTTTGTTTCTATGCTCTTCGAATTTTATCTCTATAATTACTTTTCGATTATTTCTATTAACAACTATTACTTTTCGATTCGATTCTATTTAAGATACGTAATTGATCTGCAGGTGGATGTAATTTGTTCGACTACAATGGCTACAATAGTCACAATGATTTAAAAGAAACGATTACAAGATTGACCTCTTGCGCTGGTAATTGGTTGACGGACCGTAACGAGTGACCAAACCGTATACAATAATTCGTTTTCTTTTTCAATTCATTCGGTATATCACTGGATATTACTGGAAATTACTAAGAAGAAGATAAATTTATTATTTGTTTCGCCTGGGTTATGTTTCAATATACTTAAAACTGAGAAAATATAATTTTGTGACCAAATATTCTCGACGTGCGTTGCACGTTATTCCAGCGCAAGAGGCTAAACTGCGGCTAAAGTTACAAAGGATCGAAATTTTAGAAAACAATTCACGGTAATGAAGTTTTTCAATGGGAATTTTAGAATAGATTCGTCAGATTGACTGAATTAAATACATCACCTGAACCGTAATTGATTTTACTACCGTTGTTGATTCATATCGCAGCCGTTACAGAACAGATATTAAAGAACAGAAACCGAAACCGATACAAACTGCGTTGTTACATTCTTCTAATTCTCACAACTGTTCCATTCCAGAAACCACGTAACAGTTATTTCTCCAAAACCATTTCAATTACCGATTTAAAATCCCGCTTTAAAGTCGTCGGCGACGATTTCCCGACTCTCCGCGATCAGAGAGTGAAACTCTCAATCGAGAAACTCGATAGGATCCGATTTCACCAATATTCGTAGCGACAAGATATCGGAGATTCGATGTCATTGTGCCCTTTCTTCGAAGGCGTTAGGATCGGTAAATCCACGGTCGGATAATGCCGTCCGCGACGCGACGAATTTATCCAGTTCCACCGGGCCCCGAAAAACTTTTAATACGTCTGGGATGTATCTACTTCCCACTCCTCCCGTTTCTCTCACCGATGTAGCCCATGTAACCGGATACTTTCTGATTCCTTTCGCGAAGCGGCCAAGCCGATCCCGATAATTAATTGCGCGGAATTCACGTTCCTGGCTTCGCGAATCTTTCCTTCCTCGTAGCCGTCGTCGAGCTCCAATCCGAACCTTGTCTCGGATCCTGCGACACCCATGATTCAACTCCGATACGCGATAGATAAAGCCACGCCACATTCGCGCGGAATGAGCATCGCTCGCGGAACATTTTCGAACGAGTCGCGGTGAAAAACATAGAGAGCAGGTGTAGCTCGCGATTTAGTTGACTGAGCAATTATAACTCTCAATGTTATTCAAATTACTAGACGGAATACAATTATTCAATTAAGTGTTTTCGACTCCCTTTGATACTTTGAATATTTCTCATACATTTGAATATTTCGACTTTTCTCGCGGACCAAATATTTCTACTGGAAAGATTAGCAAAATTTCTACGTCTAATGTAGCTTTGTAGTTCGAGATGATATATACAAAAGAATTTCGAGGTACTAATACGGTTAATTAAATTCGCTATTCAATCAGTTATCGTTTTCACAGTCGAGCGAGTAGCAAATTGCACCGTAACCTAAATCTCATTATATTTTTCATTAGATGAGGAAATTGAGAGATTCTTTCAGGTCACGTTCGAAACTACATCGAACCTGGCGCGAAAACGTCATATCCCAAACGCGATATTCAAAAATGAAATTATCCTCTGATGCAATTACTGGGAAACGTCGAAATCTTGGTTTAAGTGAACCGTCATACGTCGATCGTCGGCGAAATATGTTGTAGATACGCGTTCACGTACCAGTTAGTTCAGTTAGCAATTCCGCATAATTTATATATTTGCCCGGATCCATCTACCTGTTATTTCCTGCCGTTAACCCGCCAATCGGCGAATTACTCGAAAAGTCAGCCAAGTCAGTCATCTGCGATACAACGAGGATAGAACGGTAACTGCCCAAGCGTCGTTAAATCGCTCGAAATTTCGATTTCGCTACGTAAAACGTTAAGATTTACGGCGCTCGCTCGATGGAAGGATTAGTTACAGCTGGAATGCCCCGGCGCACAGACGTGTTCGAGTTAGCCAGTTAGCCAGCTGCAAAACGCGTGCTTCGGCCTGGCAGTTGCCAACAAACCAGGCGATAATCACATGCCGCGAGATAGGAAGTCGAGTCGATGATATTGAGACATCCGTGGGGGCCCCGGTGCTCGGGTTCACGAGCAGCTCCGCCGTTTTCCACGTAAACGGGCAGCTTAATAGGCCACGATTATTACAAGTTCCTGGTCGGGATTGGAAACGGGTTTATCCACGCACGGGCGTGGCGTAGATTCTTTTTTTTTTCTTTTCTTTTTTTTACCAGCCGAACTAATAACCCTAATCGGGGAAACGCTCGGTTGGAAACTTTCGCACGAACGAGCTGCGAGAGGAAAGATCCGCGGTAACGTACATACGTACGAGAGAGAAAAGGTGCGAGCGTAATTATACGCAGATGCGAATCGTCCTCTCCTCTCCTGTCTCCGCGGCGAGAGGAGATTTTCCCAGCGCGCGTCCGTCGGAACGTATTCTCTCCCTCCCCATTGAATCAGCGCGCCGGTTTCGTCCCTTCGACGACGGCCAACGTAACCGAAGAGAAGTTAAAGTCGCGATGCAGATAGTCGGTTAGAGACAGGTCGTGGCCGTGCAAAGAGAAGCGAAGCCCCCGAAGGAGGAAGCAAGAGGACGAGGACACGACTAGCGGCACGTTTGAGTATTCAAGTCGTACCGTATCATAAACTGTCCACCCGCGGTCCCCTCCTCCGCCCTCCTCTTCCTCATCCTCGTCCCTATATCTCTTTCTATAGCTATGTTACCGCGTATGTAGCTACGTGTGTCCGTCGGTCGGTTTGTCCCGCGACTGGTACACAGTCGTCCAGTACTGGCAGCGGTTTCACCGCTCCCCCCGGTAGCCCCGCTGGAAAGTCATCGTACCCGCTGCCTTCTTCGAAGGACGCTCCTGGTTTTCTCTTGGCGTTGCGCGGCCCTCGGTGTTGCGTACCTCTACCCGAAGGCGAAGAGGAGAACGAGCGAGAGACGGACACGGTCACGGGGACCGCGGTTACGGAACGTTTCGTACGCGACCAAAACCGCCACGTCTCGAGTCTCGGCAACGAGTTCTCGCGATATACGCAAGGATAATGGAATTCGCGAAACAGCTGCACGAAACGCGAAACGTGGAAACCGATGTTGAAGAGAAAACTGCTCATCGTCGAAGAATTGCTCATCTTTCCAACTAGCGCGTTTTTCTTTTTTTAATTTTATCGTGAGAGACTGCCACGGTGATGGTGAATATCTGACATTTCTGTTCGTGGAAATACTTTAAAATACGTTATTGATAAACGTCAGATAACATAAAGAGGTAGATAAAATGCTATAAATTGAAAAATGCATTTTTATTATAATAGGTGTATCTTGTGGAAATTAGAAACATAAGTTTCACGTGATAGTCATCGTGTTAAACGACATTTGTAATACATAATGTATTGTGATGCTGAGAAAACTCCGTCAAAAGAATTGCTCATTTCTGATTTCATTGTGAGAAAATTTCGTGAATGACTGCCACAATAACCGTGAGTATCTGGTATTTCTATTCTTGGAAATATTTTGAAACATTATTGACCAATAAGTGTTAAACTGGATAGTACTATAAAGTGAAAAATGCAGAGCACTTTTATCGTGATAGGTGTATCTTGTAAAAGTTAGGAAAGTATAAATTTCGCGCGGTAGTCAATAATATAATAAATGTACAGTCGAAGCGTAGATACGAAACGTTTTATATGCGAACGGTATCGCTGTGTTTTGAATCTCTTCGGCCAACATCACTGCGAGCAACATCTCCGCGAACGTCTAACGCTAAATACATAAGTGGATACGAAACGTGGAAACCGATGGTAGAGAATTCTGTCGGTGGATCGCTCGTTTTTCCACCGACTTGCTCGTTTTTCTCCGACTTCATCGCGAGAAAGTTTCGCGAAGATCTAGATTCCAGTACGATTAAACGGACGGTTATCAGTCGCTGTCCTCACTTTTTGCTCGGCGACCCTCCGTTTTACGTTCGCGTTAGCGTCCTACGATCCCAGTTCTTGCACGAGTATCATTAAATTCCCACCACTGCCAGGTAATCAACATCACGCAACTAACGTTTTTCGCTCGTATATACATTTTATGCTGCCGGTCGACCGAGCGATTTTTACGCGACCGCGAAAACTGATGAGCTCCGTCACGGAACACTCTCGGCCAACTCTCGCAAAACCCGATCTTCTCACACGACGCTTCTATCGATCGGCAATTAGTGGCACTCTATGTGAGACGATATCCCCTCCGGTAGCCGCGCACCAACTACCATTAACATCTTCTCGTTATTTGTAACGCTTCCGTCACGTACCTACTTAGCCGTACGTTTGCGTATAAGAAAATGGTCGCGTGGCGCTAACGTCGTCGTTTTCAGCGACGGATTCGTTGGTAAGTCGCGCGCCACTCGATGGAAAGTCGAGGTTACGAAAAAAGAAAAGAAAAACAAAGAGAGTACAGCTCGAGAAGAGAGAAAGATCGGCATGAAAAGAGAGAGGAGAGGAGAGGAGAGGAACGAACGACTCGTCTCATTAAGATGCTCCACCACGAGAATTACGGTACTTATCGATACGCGAAGCGAAACCCGATCGTCCGTGGCAGACAATGCGACCAAGAGTTTCATGCCAGGAACTTCGATCGATCTCTCCTCCCGTTTCTTTCTCCGGTCCCGCTTCTCTTTTTCTCCCGGCCGCTGGTCCCGTCTCGCTCCCCCGTCTTCGGGACTCGAATCCGGCCTTCCTCGTCGAGTTCTCGTTATTCTTACCGTTCCTTCTCTCCCGCGACCGTCCTCCAGCGACCGCAGCACGACGAGGCCACCGCGACTCTAATTAACGTTGACGGTAATTAACATAAATACCAGCGCTTCCTTGCTAGGAGCTGGTCGCGACTCTGCGCTGCAACGGCGATCCCCGCTCGCGATTCCGTGCTAATCGTTTACTCGTCCGTGTTTCTGATTTCTCCCCTCCCAATCGGTCATATACCCTCGCGTCGCTCCGATCATTTTCCTTCTTTTCTTTTCTTCTCCCCTTTATCCGGACGAGTACAACTTACCTGAAACAGAAAAATAAAATTCGAATTAGTAACGTTATCTTCTACGACATTTGTATCATTTTTTTTTTTTTTTTTTTTTTTTTTTTTTTTTTTTTTCTTTACGTTTTAGATCTGTGTATATCTAGAACATTACTGAATGAACGAAAGACTGTTTTAACCTTTCGGAGACGAATGTTTAACGTTCGTGTTAATTGCAACTTTTATAAATTCCGAGCTAACTTGAAAAGTAAATCAGTTGGAGAAGTGATATTGGAGGATGATTAGGTGGTACACAATTGAAAATAGAAAATGTACTTCAAAAGGGTTAAGAATAAAGGATTTACATTAGATAGTTGGACAATATTCGCATCGTGTGCAAAAATTACGAGTACAACACCGATTTCATGTTTCAAATCCATCGTCCCTTTCCACGACTACCAAAAAAATTTCACCTCGATCGATGCCACTTGGTAGAACACCCGTCACCGTTAATCGGACTGGATCATCGCAGCTTCTGCCGATCGAGATCACTGTTCGTAGATCGATAGCGATAGGGAAGAAACGCTTCTTCCCTTGACCCATTGCCCGTCCACGACGATCGATAAACCGTGCTCTCTCGCATCGCGATTACCGGCAACGATGCGCAACATGTCGTTATGCGAAACATGCGTGCAGAGAGGCGAACGAGTAACGAGAAAATAAGAGACGGCTAGCTTGGTAGACTCGGCACGGCAGGGCTCACCGAGTAATAAATACGACACAATACGCTGTCTGTTACAGCTGGTAACGCGACCGTTACGCGACCGCCGCGCCACGCCGTGTGCCGGTTCTCTCGCCAATAATCGATATACGTGTAAACATATTCTACAGTATCTAGATACGCACGGAAGCACAATTCACCGTTCCCGCGCAGGGATTTATCGCGCGCCACCTCGTTTCACGGACAAATCGCCAACCGTTATCGCGTTGGCCGCGACCTGCACCGCGACAAATTTCCCACGAGCTTTCCGGCGAAAATTAATCCCAGCGATTGGTATTAATTCTCTGCGAACGAAAGATCAGCCGTTCGTTTCATTTGCTATTCGCGTGTGACAGAAAGAGAGAAACAGAAGGAAAGAGAAAGACGATTAAAACCGCTCGATCGCGTGCATTCAACATTGCTGATCCCTTACGCTCGGATAGGGATAGTGGAAGCGGCATTTTTTCCAGCAGCGTTCGCTTCGAGAAAGATGTTGCCGCGTGGTTCGTGATTTCCCGCGGACGAAGCGGACTCGGTTTCGGAGGCGCGAGAAAGACGAAAGGAAAGGGGACAAGGATCTCGCGAAGGTGGTCGGTGGAGGAAGGAAGAGAAAGCGAAGAGGGAGCACTGTGCTACAAAGTCAGAGCGGCGGATCCGAACGTTCGAGGCCGTCCACGTAGTGGCTCTAACATGGCTCATTAGCCTACAGCGTCGCTAATGAAAGCTCGTTACCCCGGTGCATGCATGCCCGAGGAAGAAAAAGAAAAGTGGGAGGCGGTGAAAGAGGCAAGGGACGAAGAACACGAAGAAGCGCCGCCGGGTGGGGAATCCCTCCCGGTGTATTTTGCACCCGGTGACTTAGTATTCGCAAGCCGCCCCCGCGAGTGCTGGCCATCGACGTAGCTGCCTTTAACTGGCGGGACGCTGACGACGTGTGTATATATATATATATATATATATATATGTACATATACGCGCGGTCTCTGCTCGCGACGCGCTGGAAACCTTATCTGGAACCGCGGATCTAAGTTGATTGGGTGTTAGGTACAAGCCACTCTCTCGCGCCCTCGCGTCCAAGAACCGAACAAGGCCGAGGACGCGGTAACCTTCGACCAGCTCTTTCTCCCACAACGACCACCACCACCTCCGTCGTAGTCGTCGTCGTCGCTGCTGTGTTTGCCCGATCGCGTACCTCAACGTTTGCGGCCGATCGATGCCGAATGTATTATCCTTGCCTCGTCTCCTGCACTACTGCACGGCCGTTTTTTTGGTTAATAGGGAAGGACGCGTCGTCGTGGTAATCGCGTTGCGCGAACCGGAACGCCACCCCGCCGCCGTAAATTCCTACGGCCGTGCTACTAGTCGAGCGTGCAAGCCACGAAACGCTTCCTTTGAAAATAGATATTGATCGGGTGACGTTGGAGCACAGAGTAGAAGAGAAAGAGAGAGAGAGAGAGAGAGAGGGAAAGAAAGAATGGATTGAAACGCATCCTCGCCGGTGGTAGAAGGGCGGAGCAACCTGTAAAAGCTTCGTTACCCCTAATGTCGATCCCCTCCGGGATGAAAGGTGCCGACTTTGGTCCAGGAGGGTTGGCCGCGGATAGCTCTTTACACCTCTGCCGCTTTATGACTGCTAAGTGTACCCAAATCCCATTCCGCGCCATAAAATTCTTCGAGGCTCGGACGGTCGCGCGGCAGGAGGCCAAATGACCGCGGGTAGTCTGCTATATATCGGTCGCGTATATTGGTACCACCGTGTCTGCCGATTTCGTGCTCCAACTCGATGCCGGCGCGACGATGGCGATACCACTTCGGTTAACTTAACTTCGATCGTACGATCGAACGATCGCCTATAAAATTTGCAAAATAGCGGCGACACTCGTGATCCGGAGGACGTCCGGTGTAATTTGTAGCCGGCCGATGCAATTGCATCCGCTTGATGCCCGAGCAATTATTTAAAATCGACCGCGATCAACGCCTCGTTAACCCATTTTTTTGCCAACGTTTCCTTTGGCCCGGAGGGGGGAACGAACGACGACGACGACGACAACGACGACGAAGACCCTCGGTGGTTTCATCGATCGACCAAGGAAGAAAAAAGGTAGAGGAACGAATCGACGAGAGGAACGACAGAAAATCGCGGGGATCGCCGCCGGCGTCGGGAAGGAAACGCGAACGAGGCGAGCGTCGAAAGGAAGAAGGGTAGAGGACAAAACTGGCGGAGGAAGAGAGGGATCGGCCGAAGGAAAGAGCGCGCGCGAATCCAACGGATACGACCGTGATACATCCTCAACCTATAGCGTCCGAGACGTTATTAACCCGGTGAATCGCGCGAGCTCCTACCATATTATTACGCGCAAAATGGCTCATTATTATCATTATTATTTCATATTTTCTGCGCTTCATCGAGGCCCCGAAACCATCCGGGGGGGGGGGGGGGGGAAGCAACAAAAAAGTCCACGAAATTAATATAAATAAAAGCTCTGAACAGGGGACGGTTCTTGATAGGAAGGATCGATGAAGAATGCCCAAAGATGCCCAAACGCGAACGGAGGACGAGGTTGAAACGCCGCGGACGTACAGCCACGGTGAGAGAAGATGGAGAAGAAGCAGGAGGAGGTGGATAAGGCGGGTGGGGGGGAGGGGAGGCACGAAAAAGTTCCTTCGGGAACGAAAGGGAGAGAAAGACCAAGACGAATAACACAGCGTGTACCCTACGTACGCAGGAGGACGCACACGGACGCACCGCCACCGCCGCCGCCTCTTTAGTATGTGTATACTACGTAAGGAAAAGGAGGTGGGAATTCAAAGACGTCGACCGTATCGCTGGCTGGCGTGAGACGTCTAGCCATTGAAGAAGGGAGAGAAAGAGATAGGATAACGGTGGCGACGGCGGCCGACGGCGGTGGCAGCAGCAGGTAGAAGGGCGAGGGACGACCGGTATTAACAATAATTATTGGTTCGAGCCCCTCTCCGTCCGCGATCTTTCGAATCTCAAGATCACAAGTGAGATCAATTATGTCCGTCTGATTAGCCCAGGCCTCCGATCGGTATACAGACGCGAGTATTATATGGACGAGGTCTTCTTTCTCCCTTCTTTCTTGCTTTCTCGCTCCGGATCCCACGTGTACACGACACGCGATACACACAGTCTGCTTTTCTCTTTCTTTCCATCACCCAGGGGGGGGGGCTGGGAGGGGGAGGGGAGCTGAGCTCGTTTCCTCTCGATTTCTTCGCCGCCCTTGCCGATCGTCCATTTCTCGAACGCGGTAGTCGCGCGATACAACGACTCTTCTTCGGGGTAGAGCCGCCGAGCGAGGCCGTTGACGTGCCTTTCCGAAGTTGAAAACGAGCGGTGAAACGACTCCGGTGGTACTATGGTCGTCGATATACGTGCGCACGAGCGTCGGCTTGTCGTTGTAAAACACTTACGGGCACGCCGCGGTATCGCACGGTTCTTCAGAGTCCAGCTCGGATATTGGCAAGAACGGACTGGAACAGAACGCGAGCGAAAAAAAGAAAGAGGGACGCGTCTTCTGCCGAAACCGCAGAGTTTCCCTTCCCGTACGCGGGGCAAAGAAACACGTAATAGGCAACGTTAAAGCATGACGACTTGATTACACCGGACGAAGACTGACGCGGAATGAGTTTAAGAAATTATCTCGTGGAAGAGGTGTATCTCCCCTGCGTTCCATCGAGTTCAGGTAATAATTTTCTCGTGGAACTTTCAAACTGGCGTGCAAAAATTAATACGCCCGGGAAAAAAGAGCGGCTCGACGTCGCATTTGCCCATGCCCGTTCCCTTTATCCTTTGCGCAATTAACCGTACGGGATGAGGTGGTTCGCCCAACGGTTCGCCGAGAGGAGTCGAGAGACAGAGGCGAATCAGGGCCTCTCTCGCAGGGCTGTCGAAGAAACGAAGGAATTGTATGCTCGCGGTTGGGTATCGAGGCGTCGATCGCTCCGCGGGATATTCGTTCGTCCCTGATACCGACCGTTTAACGCCTCGAATCGGAAGGTCGGTGCATCCTCTCTCTCTCCCTCTTGCTCTCTCGGGCCTGTACGGTTGCTCCACCGACGAGCGGTAAACACGATCGTTGCATCTAGGGAGGACGATAACCCGAGCCAAGTTACACGCACGATAGGTGTAGGTGCGTATCGTAGACGAGAAAGAGAGAGAAAGAGAGAGCGGTAGGAAGGTAGTTTGCAAAGTAAAAGGTATCCACCTTACCCCATAAATTTCGTTCGGCGATAGTTTACGAGGCGGCACCGCCCCGTGTCATTATCGCGCAGAGGAGAAGCACCGGTTCGCGTGGAACACACCGCATCGATCGAACTCGTTCTCTCCCTTTCTCTCTCTCTTTCTTTCTCTCCCTCACCTCGATGTAAACCGTTTATCGAATTTTTCTAGCAAGACCGCTCTCTTCGCGCTACGAAGACCCGATCCTCGCGAGCTCAATCCTCCAACAGGCCAGTTCTTCCAGTTCTCCGGCTAGACGGGTCGACTCCTTCGGCTCTTGTCTCGCGTGAACCCCCTTCTCGCGTCTACCGCGACGACGACCTGCGGCGTCACGCGCTGCTCGCAACATCGCGACCGTTTCTCCACCGATTCCTGGCCAACAAACGACCTTCGCGCTACCGATAAGCGGACCTTGACCGTCAATTAACGTTTTACGATGTAATATACTTGGAAGAAGACGCCGAGTGCTACGCGTAATCGGAAAGGATACGACAGCAATTTGCCGGGGAACCTTGAATAACTTACTTATACACCGTATTTCGACGGGTCACATTGAAATCACCGTGAAAATAGTTGATTATACGAAAATGTCTCGACCATGTCCAGAAAATGATGGTACTGTTGTTGCAGAAGCGATATTATCAACTAAAAATAAAATATAACTAAACCTAACCTAAACCTTGCGTTATCATTAGGAAAACAATGATGTACAAATATCATAATAACGTCATCGGTCAGTATCATTGTCGGTTAATACTGTTGTCGGGCAAATCTGGAGCCGGTGAAATATTGTCGGCGAGAACAGTGTCGGAGAAATCTGTGCGATTTGATTTCAATGGGACCTTATATCGACGTTTCGTTCTCTCGTTGCGCGTCAGCGAACGAGCCACCGCTAGCCGAACGGCTTCAAGATCGTTTCGCCGTGGAAGTAACGTGGCGACGTTATCGCGTCGTGTCGTTTCGCGTCGCGACGTTTCTCGCGGCAGCGTGCCACGTCCTCTCATTCACGAACGCGTTACCACCGGCTCTGTCTGTTGACCAGCTTTTTACCAACAACTTGTCACCCGGTCGATTTGTCTGGCAATTCGAGAACGTGGAGTGCAGGAGAAGAAGACACGGCGAGAAAGGGTTGCGAGAGAGGCGGCCCGGAGCCAAAGGGAAGCTGGCAAGGTCTAGAGGCCACGAACGAGTGACTCTATCTGCACGCTAGTAGGACATATCGGATTACGTGTTTTGCATCGGTCGAGAGAGAGAGAGAGAAAGAGAGAGAGAGAGAGAACGCCGGCGGATCGGAGTGTCCCTGGCCACTCACCCTGGTGTAGAGGGACGAAGGGAATCTCGATTCGCGCGTTACGGGCGGAACAGAGAGAGAAAACGATTTCGTCGTCGGGTCTGACGACCGAGGGTAACCGACGAAGATGGAATAATTATAGACTGGCGCGAGCTGGCCGTGGCTGGGACGAGATATCGAATTTCTGCGTGCTCTCCTGCGACGATATTTTTTTCCACCGATTGAACCTTTCTTTCGCTGGCACAGAGGGGAGGAAGCGAGCGCGACCGCGACCGCGCGACGCCAGAAGAGGAAAGAGAAAACCGGGAGAGACCGTGAATCCGACGAAACGCACCTTGCCGAGGTGAGAACGATTACGCCTCTACTCCTCTATTCTTTCTCTTCATCTCCTTCCACCTTTTCCCCCCACCCACCGCCGCTCTTCCTCCTCCTCCTCTTCCTCCACGCTTTCTCCCTCCTACCGTTTTGTTCTTTTGTAAAGCGAGGTTATCCGAAGAACCTCGCGAGGTTATCCTTTACAAGAGTTCCTTCTCGACTCGCCGTGGAGATCGAGGTTCCCCTGCCCGGGTCGCTCTGACATATTTATCTGGTTCCTCGTTCCCGCCTCTATGAGAATTTCCATCCTCCTTTTCTTCTTCTTCTTCTTCTTCTTCTTCTTCTTCTTCTTCTTCTTCTTCTTCTTCTTCTTCTTCTTCTTCTTCGTCTTCGTCTTCTCCTCGTCGTGGCCCGGCACCGTGGATCAGCCACGGGTATCACCGCGTCCGTATAATGCCCGTGCACGTTGCATACACGATACGCTCGATCCTTTTTTCCTCTCCCTCTCCTTCTTCCAACCCCTCCCCCTCCACCGCCCTTCGCCGTTTCCCGCCAGAGAAACGGTGCCTTGAGTATATAACGTAATAGCAATTTAATCAATAAAATAAGAGGATCGCTTTGGCCGAGCGCTGCCCTCCGAGACTCCGCAATAATTACAACAGAGAATTATGAGCGGCTATACTTGATTGGATCTATACGCGCTTCTTCTCTCTCTCTCTCTTTCTCTCTCACTCTTCTCCTTCGCTCGCTCTTTTACTAGCCGGTATCTTCTCCCCTATCATTCTCCCTCTTTACCGGCATTCTCATTCCCCTTTGCTCTCTTTTCACCCTCGGTCGGATATCTCTACTTACTTCTTTGTTCCTTTCTGCTTCAGGACAAGCACGACCCGAACGTCCAGAAGGAGAAGAAGAGAAAGCGAAGGAGGTCGGGAAATGAGAAAGATCTCGCGAAAGATGTGTGCTGGAAGGCGCGAGAAGTCTCGACCCTGGACGGTAGTCGAAGATAAAGAAAGTACACGCGCGTGGGTAACGCCTTCAGCGAATTAATGAATCCGAGGAACGAGGGAAGAGAGACTCCTGCGCGCGTACGCGTTACCATCGCTTTAATCAATATCCGAGTCGCGACTTTGATTATAATTAAACAATATTGACGGAATTGCGATTTATTATATGGGTAATTATTAGTTACCGAAGTTAGATTGAAGTTCGCTCACTTGTTCATTCACTTAAATAGTTTTCTTCCTGCCTGTGTTCCTCTCGCATGCCAGCTCTCGTCTTCGAATAGCATGTCGAGGTGTATCGGCCTTGACGAGGCCAGTTGCAAATTTTGCTCGGATCGTTATTCTCTTCGGATCGACACAATGTTTATACGCGATCGTTACTCCGCATAAATCAAGCCACAATTAATTTAGAGAACATCGCGGATTAATTACAGTTATCGCGTCGCTGGCTATCGCGCACGCCTGTCCGTTCTTTGAAAGGGCACACAGTGGCGACTAGAGTCGGTCTCGTCCGATAAGCTTTGGAATCGAACACAAAGAAAGAAACAAGGAGAGAGAGCAGCTGTAGAATGTTCGTGTTAAGCGCAAACGCCAATGTTGAAATATTCGAATCGAAATTGTTATAAAAACTCCTGGTGGCTGCGCGATGTATCAGCTCGAGATACGCTGATTTACATGTCTGAGAGACAAAATATTCGTTTTATTCCTTGATTGTCTACGCGTTGGCTAAGATAGCACTCAACGATACGGACGCACAGCAGCCCGGAAATTACACATGTACGCAATCATGCTGAGGCTAAATTTACACCTTTTCACTTTGGATGATTATCGCACGAATGATTTATGCAAAAGGAACGCAAAAGACAAAAAGAAAAGGTTGGTACTGTTGTATCAGCTCGGTGATCGAATTGATTTCATTACTCATTGAGTTGAGTTTAACAGATGTGACAAAATACAGTGTTCTTCCTTTACAAAATCGTGAGCAAAATTTATATCTCGTACGTGCAGGCTTGTTAATAAATAAAGAAGCTTTTAATGCAATACAAGAAAAAAAATAATTTTATTTATTAATTTACAAATTGCAACCTAGAAAATTTATTCTACTGTACTTATAGCTCTGAAAGTTCTAAGCAGAGTGCAATTTTGTCATCACCCATGACTGAAGAAATATATTCTGGTGCAGAAAGATTTATTATTAAAATTCTTAGTGCCCAAAAAAATCCATATTCGAACGTTTCTATAGCGATATGTGAACTGCTCATTTGATTACTCAATATAATCGTACTTGTACAGCGTTCATACACATTATAAAATACAAATTTATCACCGCTGTTTCACTTTTGGAAAACGAAAAATGAATCATCCAAAGTGAAGATGTAATAAACTTAAATCAAGAACTATCGAAACACGTACGTGTACACGAATGCGAGATGAGAAAATGGCCAAAATGATCCAAACTGATGACCTGTGCCGCTCTTCTCACGAATCCTACACCATATATTATTAATTATTAGCAGCAACTGTCGAGGTTGTTTTCATTTGTCGACCTCGTTGTCGAAGGTAGCAAGTAGGCGAGAGATTGCAAGACGAAAGAGCTCGGTGGGAGGAAAGGAGCCCGGATGACCGGTTCGATCGTGTGTAATTGACGCGTCAGGTGGACGTAAACTAAACGCAAACCGCAAACCGCTGACAATCGATACACCGCGATCGATAGCGTAATAACAACGATGTGACTGATGTCGCCTCGCGACTGAATAAACAGACAGAGTGGTTCGTCGTCTCTCGTTGGAAATCCTACTTGGCCTGAAGAACGGCGGACGTCACCCTCGGGAACGGAATTTGAATTTGCGAACCTGCAACACACACCGGACTACAAACGTGGACTAGAAACGCGTAAAGTTAATTAGCGTAAAGGGGGATATAGAGTCGAAAGGGGACGCGATCGCCTTGACTGTTACTTGTAGACGCAAGACTATCCTTTACGGTGCAACTAATTGACTTGCGGTACACCGCCACGAGTTATGTCACTATTTATGCTAGACTCAGATCGGACAAGCGTACACGGCTCGTGGAGAGTGAGAAAAAGAGAGAGAGAGAGAGAGAGAGAGAGAGAGGGCGTGTTGCGATAATAAACGGGTAGCGTTTCATTAGCAGCCGCTAATACCGTACACGCTAAGTTCAGCATAGCGTAACTATCAACGGTTGTAATACACCGGTCGCTGATAGAGCCACGAGCAACCGACCATTAAGAATGCTCACGAGAAGAGCCAGCGTTCGTTAGCGCAGCCAGCAACGCGATCGATGCAACGTTGACGCGAAAGTTGTGTCACGCTTCCTCGCGCTGTTCGCCGCGTTCCGCGAATGCCTCGATCTCCTCCCGTTCCCGATGGATCGATCTCGTCCGACAAATGTCATCGTTTACCGTTCGTTGTGAAATCATTTAACTTCTTCGACAACCGTTCAATGAATACGCAGGATTTAACTATTTCTCCGATCTCCTTCTTTTTCTTTTTTCGTAAATAAAAATTAAAAAAAAAAATGTCACACGTAGGAGTATAGATAAGGAGCATGACACAGTATGTCGTAGAAATGTTGGAAATGTTTCATTAAATTTGCAATAGATTTGCAAGACTTCCCCCTTACAAGTGACCCTTGAAAATTGTTCATATAACAGAGTCATTTAATTATCAAGATGATGGAAAAAGTGAAACCGAGATAAAAAATTATTAGATATTGCAGTGAATATTGTGCTTCAAATATTTTACATTGTTATTCTCCACACTGTTTACATTCTGTATATTTTTACAGCTTCAAATTGTTTATAAATTCGCAGTCTATTTATTACCATTACACAACGAGACCATTTTCGACAGATTGCATCCCGATACAGCTTACGTAGTTTCACTCTTAAACGGTCATGGGCCGTTGGGAGGAAATCATTATTATTACTCGCACGTAACGAAAACCCTCCAGAGCGTACAACACAAAGTGGACAGTTTTGAGCAAAGTCACGAAGATGGATCTTGCAACCAAGCGAGGTGAGTTATTAAAAAAGCTCGATGACTGACGCAAACAGTTCGAATTGAGAATCGGTTGTAAAGATCGGGTTCGTACAACTGTGTTAATCGATTACGAGTTCATAACCGACCAGCACGCTGCACTCTGTGGCAGTGTCGGGTTCGCAATCAGCGAGCAGCGAGTATAAATCTAGGGTGAAAACGGATCGTCGCGAATCGTAACCGACGCCGGGGCCTCCGATCCTAGGCGTCCAGCACGACGTCGCGAGGCTAATTGACTCTTGCCACGTTGCCCGGGAGTTATGTCACCACTCCGCACCGTCACCGTCGATTTATCGCACGACTTACGTCCCTGCGAGATTCAGTTTCATCGTTCATTCCCGTTTCATCCCGGATCGGTCTCTCTCTCTCTTCCCTCTAGATACGAGCCGAGGAGCGATTTCATCGAACTCGGACAGGGAATTGGTAGCGAGGTAGGGACGAGGTAGGAACGGCCAAAGGCGCAAGAAGAAAGAAAGGAAAAAAAAAAAAAGAAAAGGAAGAAGAGGATCGAGTCGCTGGAATACGATATTACGAAGATTGCACGAGAACGGGCCAAGAGAAGGCGGCTCGAATCGGTATAACGCGTAACAGGGAGGAAGGGAAGAGATAAGAGGTCGTCGATGGAAGAAGAAGGAAATGCGTGAGATTAGAGAAGGAAGGGTGGCGGGCCACGAGGGTGGGAGAGGGAAGAAGAGAAGAGAGAGAGAGAGAGAGAGAGAGAGAAAGGAAGCAGTGGACGACCGGCGACGAAGGGCGAGAAGGGATCAAAATTACCCGACACGAAATTCCTCGCTACCAATCAGCGCGGAGATAATTAAACGAGGGGAGGGTACACGGTGCACGAGGGGAGGAAAGGAAAGGAAGAAAAAGAGGGAAGGAGGAAGATAGGATCGGAGGGAGGGGCAGGCGTGGCCGTTCTCGAGAATGATGGAAGCACCGGTAACCGGCAGAAAACGACGATGGGGCCGCCGCTGTACGAAATGAGGAGGAAGGCCGACGCCGAGGAGGAGATGAAGAGGAAACGAAGAGACGGAGAAGAAAAGAGCAGGCGGTGGAGAACGATGACGATAATATATATAATAACGCGCAACGGTGCAGCGGTTGGGGGATAAGGGGATAAGGGACACGGGGATAAAAAAAGGATAAAGAGCGAGGGGCGAGGAGTTGCGTAAGAAGCGCAGTCCGCGTCTCGCAGGTCGGGGTCGTAGCCATCGCGATCGAACCTGTTTTCGTTTGTCTCCTCGGAGCAACGGAGTCCTTCCCTTTCGTTTTGTGTATTCTCTGGTCCCGAGACTCCCTCACGGCTCGATAGCGCAATAAAACCCCAAGGACCGGGAAAATCGTGCTCGAGTGAGAAGCGTGAATTCATCGAGCAGCCGTGCTCCGCTCTATCGGTTTGCTCTTTCGTCTAGAAATTAATTTAGGGGCTCTTCGTTCCGTTTCCTCGTGCTAATTAATCCTCGGTCGGTGAGTAGCTGGAGAATCTTTATTAGCGAGAAGCGAAATCTCGCCTTGCCGAATGGCGCTCGCGAGATGTAGAGAGAGAGAGAAAGAAAGAGAGGAAAACAGAGAAACGACGACGACAGGAAGAAAGAAAGATAAGAGAGTACGCGGTCCAGGTACAAACGAAGCTGGCAAATGGGTTACGGTCGGCCAGAAACGTTTCATGTTTCCGTCTGTTCGGTGTCTCACGATCACCGACATCGCGGCAGTCGGCCTCTGTCTTTTCTCTTTAAACATGCCTAAAAGCCCAAATATTTGAGGTTATCCCCCGGCGACTGCTGTAAACACGAGGCCGGCATTTACGTTTCCTCAGATTCCCCCTTTTTTACCGGCCGCTCCGCTCGATCTCCCTTGGCGTCGCGCTCTCCTCGATTTTCGTGCGGCTACGCCCGCAAACATGAGCCCGCTCGGTTCGTTGACACGCGACCATCCAAACGAAACGTTTCGACGAAGACGGTCGCTCTCCTCTCTTGGAAGGAGTCTCGCGACGCGCGAACTTGCCTCCTCGGCGCAGAGACGCTAAATCGTCGATAAAATGTTCGGGTTAAAGGTGGAGGTAGACTCGAGGAGAAAGACGAGAAAAGGGGAAGGCGTCGGCGGCGAAAAGAAACGACAGAACCCTTTGATCGCGGTCTGAATCTCTCCGCGCGTCTCAACGTCGAATCATTTCTTCTTTTTTTTTTTTTTTTTTTTTTTTTTTT